>NC_088378.1:145665000-145680000 GCF_037993035.2 Macaca fascicularis
GATCACTTGAGGCCAGGCATCCAAGACCAACCTGGGCAACAGCCAACTCTTCCTTCTTCTAAGGGAAATTCTGACATGCAGCGTATTATGGAAATGCTTCAACAGATATTACAGATACATTCTTCTAATTCACCTTTGTGAGCTTTCCCTGTTTCTTTTCCTTCTGCCCCTTTAGAAGGGGATTTTCCAGAGCCTCCAACCCCCCAGCTTCCTTACCTTTGTCTGGCAAAGTTTTCTCAGTGCCTTTCCTGCCACTGGGGGAGGGAAAAAAAAAAAGATAAGAAAATTTGAGGAGCTGGATCTGTTTCCAATTATTCGTGCTTCTTTTGCTCCTAATGCTCAGTTTCCAAATGGTGGCAATAATGTCCAATTTAATGCCTTACAATTTAAATTTTTGAAAGAAATAAAAGCTGCCTTTTCTAACTATGGACCTCAATCTCCTTTTATCCTTGGTCTTCTTGATGCTTTTTCATCAAAAAATTTGATGATTCCTATAGACTGGGAGACTTTGGGGAAGGCTGTTCTTGATCGTTCTCAGTGGTTACAATTGCACAGCTGGTGGATGGACAAGGCGCATGTACAGGCTAGAAAAAATGCTACGTGTGATCCCCCAGGACCCACTGAGGAACAACTCACAGGCACGGGCCAATATGCTACTCTTAATGCTCAGGCTGGCCTAGATGATGTCGCCCTTACTCAAATCAAGACTTTGTTTTTAAGGGCCTGAAATAAGGTAAAAATAGCAGGAAAATCTTCCCTCTCCTTTGTGAAGATTTTACAGGGCACAAATAAACCATATCCAAATTTTGTAGCCCGTCTTCAAGATGCTTTCTTAAAAACTGTGGGTGTTGGCCCTACTTCAAAAATTTTGTTACAAACATTGTCTTTTAAAAATGCTAATGCTGACTGTCAAAAGTTGTTGAGACCATTAAAGGCCAGTGGGGCGAATTTAGATAAATATATTAGAGCTTGTGCTGGTGTTGGAGGGGCTATTTATAATGCTCAATTATTTGCTGGAGCCCTATCTACAGCCTTAAAAAAAAATAACAAACAAGGTGTTTGCTTTCAATGTGGTAAACCTAGACATTTCAAGAAAGAATGTCGTAAAAAATTGAACACTTTTATCCCTCAAGGCAGAAAGCTGCCTTCAGAGGTGTGCAAACGTTGTGGCAAAGGTCGACATTGGACAAATGAATGCCGTTCCAAAACTGATAAAAGTGGAAATTTACTGTCTCCTCTCCCGGGAAACGGGAGCCGGGCCCCACAGTCTTGGGGCCCCAACAATTACAATGCAAGCCTACTACAATACCCACTGAGCAATGGCCTACAACATCAAGGAATAAATTCGAGTCCTCCTTAAGGATCCCACACCTTACCCCAGTTTCCCAGCTTTATGCGACAACTAAGCAGAGTGCCTCTACTGACTTAACTATTATTCAGCCTTATACCTTGTCTCCTAATAGAGGAGTATATAAATTAGCTATTGGAGTGTGTGGCCCTTTGCCAAAAGGACATGTAGGACTTTTGTTAGGTCAAAACAACAGTGCTATACGGGGGTTAATGGTGATTCCAGGAATCATTGATCCTGATGTTACTAATGAAATTCTTACTATGGTACAAGTCTCACAATTTATACGCCTAGAGGCAGGGGAGTGTATTGCACAATTACTTTTATTGCCTTTTTTTCCGTTCCTATCTAGGGAGATATCTTGACAGGGAGGGTTCAGTAGCACAAAAAAAAACACTGTTTTTTGGGAAACTTTAGTTTCTGATCAAAAGCCCTTATGTTCATTACACATTAATAAAATAGTTTTTAAAGGGTTAATTAACATGGGGGTGGAGGTGTCTATCATTTGTTTAAATCAGTGGCCTATGCAATGGGAAAAAAAGACAAGTTTCAGTTACACTCACTGGCTGGGTGCTGCTTCTGTGGTTTATCAAAGCGTAGAACCTTTAACCTGTGTCGGTCCTAAAGGTCAACAAGGTCAAGTGTTTTTTTATATTGTTCCTATCAATATTAATCTTTGGGGACAAGATCTTTTACAACAATTTGGTGCTTTTTTAAACATTCCTCATATTTCTTCAGCTGCCAAAAATATGATGTTCAAAATGGGCTACAATCCTTTAAACTCATAGCCACTGTTCACCAGCGTCAATGTTTATAATTAAAGTGGAAAACTACTGCTCCTGTTTAGGTGAAACAGTAGCCATTATCTAAAGAAAAACTTAGGGCTTTAAAAGAGTTAGTCAAAAAACAATTGGCCGAGGGGCATATAAAGCCAAGTACTTCTGCATGGAATTCCCCTGTCTTTGTCATGTTAAAAAAAAAAAAAAAAAGTGAAAAATGACGTTTATTAACTAATCTTAAAACTATAAATGTTTACATTCAACCTAGGGGAAGTTTACAGCCTGGTCTTCCTAATCCTACCCTTATCCCACAAAGTTAAAAATTAATGGTCATAAATCTCAAAGATTGTTTTTTCTCTATTCCATTACAACCTCAAGATTGTAAAAAGTTTGCCTTTACTATTCCTAAATATAATAATGGGCAGCCCCTTCAAAAATATCAGTGGAAGGTTCTTCCCCAGGGTATGCTTAATAGCCCTACTTTATGTCAAAAATTCGTACATAGGACTTTAAATCCTGTAAAAAATCAGTTTCCAACTGTGTAAATTTATCATTTATGGATAATATTTTATTGGCTACCCCTGACGTAACCCTCCAAAATCAAGTTTTTAAGGTTTTACAACAACAGTTAATTCATTATAATTTACAAATATCTCCTAAGAAGGTACAAACTCAGTTCCCCGTTCAATATTTGGGGTATCTATTGGCTAAAAAACAAATCCGCCCACAAAAGGTTCAAATTAGGAGAAATCAACTTGTGACCCTTAATAATTTTCAAAATTGTTGAGAGATACTAATTGACTTTGTCCCATCTTAAATATTCCTACTTATAAATTACAACATTTGTTTGCTACCTTAAAAGGAAATTCAGATTTAAACAGTTCTCAGCAATTATCCCCTACTACAAAAAAAATTGTCTTTTATAAAAAATAAAATTAGTAAAGCTCATCTTAACTATATTATACCCGATCTTCCACTCTCTTTATGTCTTTTTCATACTCCTCATTCACCAACAGCCATCTTACATCAGGATAATAACATTCTAAAGTGGCTATTTTTGACTAATAAAGCCATTAAAAATTTTACCCTTATATTAATAAATTGGCTAAATTAATTATTAAGGGACAACATAAAACTCGTCAATTACTTGGAACTAACCCTATAAAAATTATTACCCAATTATCTAATCAATACATTAAATCTCTACTAAAAACTCATAAAAGATAACAAGTGACTTACACTAAGTGTATTGGTTCCTTTTCTCAACACTATCCCAATCATAGATTATTTACTTTTCTACAACAATATTCTTTCCTGCCCTATAATCCTATTTCTTATACTCCGGTTAAAGGTCCCACCTTTTTTACTAATACTTCTAACAATAAAAAAACTAAATACTGGACATCAAATAATTCAAAAATTTCTCACTATCCATTTAAATCTGTACAACAAAAAAAACTTTTTGCCATTCTTATGGTACTACAAAATTGGCCTCAAACCCCTTATAATATAGTTAGTAATTCCCAATATACTGTATATGTGACTAAGTATATTTCTCAAACTTCTTTACCATTACTCCCAAAAACCCCTTTACAAAAACTATTTTCCTTATTGTTCTTGACTCTTACTTCCTGTACAATCCCCCTTTTTATCACTCATATTCGTTCACATTCAGCTTTACCAGGACCTTTAACTTTTGGTAATAGCCAAATTAATTCTTTACTTGTTGATAATGTCCAACAGACTCAACATAAACATCAATTACATCATACTAACAGTTTAAAATTACAATGGTGATTTTCTATAACACGCCATCAAGCCCAAACTATTGTCAAAACCTGTCCATCTTGTGCTCCTATTATTGCACCCTTTTTAAGTCCAGGTATAAATCCCCAAAACACTCCACAAAATCATATTTAACAAATAAATATAACTTATATTTCTTCTTTTGGTCATTTAAAATATGTTCATCGTACAATTGATACTTAGTCACACTTCCAATGGGCTACACCATTACCCTCTAAAAAAGCTAATTCTGTTATTACTCATTTACTTACTTCCTTTACAGTTATAGAAGTTCCTACTAAATTAAAAACTGACAATGCTCCTACTTATTACTCTCATAAATTGGCTGCCTTCCTCTCTTCCTACCACATTCGTCATTCCACTGGCATTCCATTTAACAGTCAAGGTCAAGCAATTATTAAAAAAGCTAATACTACCTTAAAATTACAACTTTTAAAACAAACAGGGGGAAATGGACGAGATTCCCCAAAACATCAAATTCTGAAAGCTCTTTTTACTTTAAATTTTCTTAACTATTGGCGCCAATTACAGCAATCTACAGCAATAAAACATTTTCAACAACCATTAGAAAAGCCACAAGCTAACAATTTGTGGGTGTACTATCCTTCATTACAAGGCCAATATTTAAAAGGAAAAGTTTTACAGTGGGGTCGAGGTTATGCTCTCGTTCGTACAGGTGCCGGAGATAAGTGGTTCCCATCCCGACGGTTAAAGCAGTGCCATGGCGAAGAGGAGCCGGCCGGAAGACTTCCTGGCAGCATTTCAAAAATTAAATCTAAGTACTCAGAAAACCTTCACCTACGAAACTCGTCAAGCGGAACCCCCGACATAGGGTCAGCTGAAAAAACTTACTCAAGAAGCTGAAGGGGTTGTTCAACAAGCTGGACAGCCCAAAACCTCACTGACCTTATTTCTGGCTATACTAGCTGTAGTGAATTGCCAAATAACAACTGGAGAATTCACATATTGGACTTATATTCCCTTTCCACCCTTATATCAAGGTGTGGCCTAGGGAGACAAAGAAGTTTTAGTATTTACTAATGATACTACTTGGATGCCATCACCTTTTTAAAACCAGGATCCTGAGTTAGACACGGGTACAGTAAACAGTTCATATCAATTTGGGATGGAAGGGTTACCTATATGTCTTGGGAACAGTCCACATTGTTTACATCCTTCTCATAAGGCTTGGGCTGTGCGCTAAAATCATAGTCACATTGCTGCCTTTACTATGATTGTTGTTACTCAGAGTTTTAAATATAATCATATTGCTCTGCTTAATGAAACCTTGCCTACTACATTATCCTTATGTCCTATTCCTGACGTGTCCGGAGGTGTTTCCCAATTAGAGTGGACTAAATGTAGAGAAAGTGGACCACAATTATTATTAGAGGTAAAAGGTAGGAATTACAGATACCTTGTCACTGACTAGAGTGTGCATGGAGATTTTCAGACTAAGTTTAGCCACATTAGCCTACGATGGCATAGAAATAATCACAGCATTTATGCTGATGGTAATGAAACTATTATTTGACATGATGGTGGCTCGTCGCCCCCTATGCCACATTTGGCCAACACCTCACAAATACAAAGTCATATAGGGAAGTTACTAGCTGCTGGTAAACCAATGTCTACTTTTACAGGAAACATGTCCTTAAATATCACTAATCTTTCTAATCCTTTCCATATATCTTTACATCGAAACAGATCTAGATATGTCATTGCTTGTGTTAAAAAAAAACCTTACTTGTTGTTAGCAAGAATCTTTAAATGGGATAATAATACAGGAGTAGTTAACTGTACAGACAATTGTACATTTTTAAGCTGTATAAATACTACTTGGTGGCATAATAATTGGAATGAGACTCACTCCGATATATATATTTTAAGAGCTAAAAAAGAAACCTGGTTACCTATGAACTTGACACACACCTGGAGTGAATCTACTGGGGTTACTCAGATTTACAAAGTAATGCAAGATCTTGTCCACCGCAGCCAGAGAGCGGTTGGGATCGTTGTAACAGCAGTAGTGGGACTTGTGGCCATTGCTTCCACCGCTGCTGTTGCTGGACTGGCGTTACATCAGAGTATCCAAAATGCAGAGTTCGTGCAGCAATAGCATGAACAATCTCACTTGTTATGGCAACAACAACTAGACATCGATGCTCATTTGACTGAACAAGTAGATAACTTAGAACAAGTGGTTTCTTGGATAGGGGATCAGCTGACAGTGTTAAATACTCGAGACTTGTTAAAATGTGACTGGAATACTACTCAATTTTGTATTACCCCTGTTCCTTTTAACAGCACTGTACATAATTGGACAGAGATAAAAAGACTTTTAATTGGCCATAACAATCTTTTCCTGGAAATACAAGAACTAACACACAATATTTCTAAAACGTTTCGTAATCAGTTACCATTGTTGACTGGTGCAGATTTAATGACTGGTATTGCGCAAAGCCTGAAATCTTTAAACCCTATGAGTACTGTAAAAGCTTTACTGACTTCTGTTTCTAGTAATGTATTGATTGTTGTTTTTGCCTTTGTCATTTTCACAGTCTACTAGAAACGGTGCCAAAGGGCAAACACCGAATCCCAGTGAGCCCAATATGTAATGATGGTTTAAAAAAAAAATTCAAACCTGTAAATAAAGAAGGGGGAGACGTAGAGGACTGTGTGCTCGCAAACGAGATGTTCCCAATAAGCCCTGCTCTTGCAAACAAAGCAGGACATTCCTTCTCTGCAAACAAGAAGGATAAAGGAGCCAGCTGTAAACAGCGGACTCTGGGAACTGGTCAATGTTTACTGATCTTGCAAGTCAAGGAAAGGTCAGAGAAGCAACACATGTCCCGTGACTTGGCAACATTCCACAAAGGGCTGGATAAAATAAAGCAGAGTGTGCTGTTCAGGGCGGCCGCCATGTATGTCTTGTCCTGTGTTGTCTTGTGTGTTCATTCCTTTGTTTAGGAAACACGCGGACCCCAATACTGAGAGGCTAGGCCCATCTCGTCCCTTCAAGTTTTTCCGCCTGCTTTATATAGATGGTGCCCACCCAGTTAAGGGTGGGTCTGCCTTCCCCAGCCCACTGACTCAAATGTTAATGTCCTTTGGCAACACCCTTACAGACACACCCGGGATCAATATTGCATCCTTCAATCCAGTTAAATTGACACTCAGTATTAACCATCACACTAGACATGGATCCTTTGTCATAAATATGTATTACAAATATCTTCTATTCTGTGCGTTGCCTTTTCACATTGTTGATGATGTCTTTGGATGACTGAAGTTCTGAAGTCTAAAAGAAGGTCAATTTATCAATCTGTTTCTTTTATAGTTATTGCTTTTGGTGCTTATTAAACAGGAAGTATTTGCCAACCCAAAGTTCATGAAGATAGTTCATTGTTTTCCTTTATAATTTTATTGTTGTAACTTGAACATTTGGATCTTTAATCCATCTTGAATTTTTTTAGGGAATAATTTAAGGAAGACGTCAGTGCCTACATTGTCTTCCTTTGTATATCCAGTTGATTCAGCACCACCTTTGGAAAAATCTACCTCTTTCCCCGATTGAATTGCATTTTATGTGGTTTTACAAAGGTAGATTCATTTTGTTTCATTGGTCTCTATCTTTATGTCAGTAACACTTTCTTAATCAGTGTATCTTTAGAATAAGAGAAATCTCATTATGTGGTAGTGAAAGTCTTCAGATTTGCTCTTCCTCTGCAAGATTTCCTTGGTGATTCTAGGTCCTCTCCAGTTGCACATGCATTTTAGAAACAACTTGTCAATTCTACCAAAAGTCCTGTTTCAATATTTTATTTTGATTACATTGAATCTGAGCCTTTCAATCAATGAATATGTTATATCCCTTCATTTATTTTGATATTTTAAAAATTCTGTGCACAGTGATTTGTAGCTATTAATGTACCACTCTTACATATTTTTATTACATTTATTATTGTATTTATTAGTAGGTTATTGATAGTGTTCTTGATATTATAAATCACATTTTAAAAATGTATTGTCTATTTTTTCAAAGTATATATGAATAGAACATATATTTGAATATTGGTTTTTGTACCCTGTAAACTTATTTTCACTTAATGATTCTAAAAATTTTTAGAGTTTAGAGATTTTTCAAATATATAAATACATTATCTGCAAATGATGGCAGTCTTATTTCTTCATTTTCAATCTTAATATCTTTTAATACTTTGTCTTATGCAATGGCCTATGATCCCCAATACAGTGTTGAATAGCAGTGGTGATAGTGGTCATGTTTGTCTTGGTCCCAATATCTGGGAGAAAGTGTTAAATATTTACTATAATTAGGATATTAAATGCAGGATTTTGTATATATGCATTCTGGGATTAAGAAATTTCCTTTCCATACATAGACTGCCCTTTTTTTTTAAACCAATGTAGTGTTGAATTTTGTCAAATAGTTTTACTGCATCTACTGGTAAGATTATTTGTTTTTTTTTCACTTTGTGGTAAATTTAAAGTGATTTTTTTATATTAAAATAATTCATGTTACTGAAACACACATTACAGCTTAACATTTGACTGTTCTTTCTGCATATTACTGGGTCTGATTGCTCTTACTGTGTTTAGTGGTTTTATATCTAGAATGTTTAACACAAAGATTGACTTGTAATTTCTTCTTTAGTAATTCCTTGTCAGGTTTTAGTATGAAGATTATGCTGGCCCTATAAAATGAATTGTGAAGAGTTTTCATTTTTTCTATTTCCTGTATATTAGATCTTCCTTAACATTTTAAGATTTCAGCAATGAAGCCATTTTTGCATAGTGTTTGCCTGCTTTGTCTGAAGTTGTTATAGGCTGAATTGTGTCCTCTCAAAATTTACCTGTTGAAGTCCTAACCTCCAGTACCTCAGAATATGGCCGGATGCGGAGATGGAACCTTTAAATAAGTGATTGAGTTTGAATGAGACCATTAAGGTGCCCTAATCCGATCTGACTGGTGAAAAATAAAGATAATTTAAGTCAAACAAAAGTTGAGACAGTATGTCATTAACAGACGTGTATTACAAGACATAATAAAGGTTTTGTTTGTTTGTTTGTTTGAGACAGGGTCTTGCTCTGTCATCCAGGCTGGAGTGCAGTGGCATGGTCTTGGCTCACTGCAGCCTCTGCCTCCCTGTTTCAAGTGATTCTCCTGCCTCACCCTCCTGAGTAACTGGGATTACAGGGGCCCGCCACCACACCCAGCTAATTTTTGTATTTTTAGTAGAGACGGGGTTTCACTATGTTGTCCAGGCTGGTCTCGAACTCCTCACCTCAGGTGATCCACCCACCTCAGCCTCCCAAGGTGCTGGAATTACAGGCATGATCCACTGTGCCCAGCCAACAAAGGGTTTCCTTGAGGCTAAAGTAAAATGAAAAATCTGAAAGTTGGAATTAATAAAAGAATTAGCATGGTAGCTGGTTTTATGGTCAAGATACAAAAATTCAAATGTATTTGTATATTAAAAACAAACAAGTGAAAATTAAAAATTAAAAGTTGGGCTGGGCGCGGAGGCTCATGTCTGTAATCTCAGCACTTTGGGACGCCAAGGCGGGCGAATCACCTGAGGTCAGAAGTTCAAGACCAGCCTGGTCAACATGGTGAAACCTTGTCTCTACTAAAAATACAAAATATTAGCTGGGTGCGGCTGGGGACGGTGGCTCACGCCTGTAATCCCTGCACTTTGTGAGGCTGAGGCGGGCGGATCACGAGATCAAGAGATTGAGACCATCCTGGCCAACATGGTCTCTCCTAAAAATACAAAAATTAGGTGGGCGTGCTGGCGTGCGCCTGTAGTCCCAGGTACTCGGGAGGCTGAGGTACGAGAACAGCTTGAACCCGGGAGGCGGAGGTTGCAGTGAGCCGAGATCACACCCCTGCACTCTAGCCTGGCGACAGAGTGAGACTCCGTCTAAAAAAAAAAAAAAAAAAAAAAAAAGTGAAAGTGTTGTGGACAGTGATTGGAATATGGCACACGCCTGTAATCCCAGCACTTTGGGAGGCCGAGGCAGGGAGATTATTTGAGGTCAGGAGTTCGAGACCAGCCTGGCCAACATGGTGAAACCCCGTCTCTACTAAAAATACAAAAATTACCCGGGCATGGTGGTATACGCCTGTAATCCCAGCTACTCCGGAGGCTGAGGCAGGAGAATTGCTTGAACCTGGGAGGTGGAGGTTGCAGTGAGCCGAGATCACACCATTGCACTCCAGCTCTGGCGACAGGGTGAGACTCTGTCTCAAAAACCAACCAACCAACCAACCAGATTGGGCCTGGTGCAGTGGTTCCTGCCTGTAATCCCAGCAGTTTGGGAGGCTGAGGTGGGTGGATCACTTGAGCCCAGGAGTTAGAGACCAGCCTAGGCGATATAGGATATCAATCTAGATATTAATAATTTGATGGCTTCAGATATAGATATAAATATAGATATAGATACAGATATTGCAAATGCCTTCTCCGTTTCTTGGCTGTGTTTTCACTCTTTTAATGCTGTCTTTTGCAGCCAATACATCCCTTATTTAAAATAAGCCCAACACATCTTATTTAATGATTTATATTCCTTATGTACTGTTTGAGAAATCTTTGCCTAGCCCAAGTTCATGAAGATGTTCTACTGTGTTTTCTTCTAGAAATTGTATCTTTTTTTCTATCACATTGATGTCTATTATATAATAAAATAATTTTGTTTATAATGTGACATAGGAATCAAGGTTTATTTTACTCAATGTGATTATAAAGATCATTCTTACTTGACTGAATTGACCTATAACCTATTTTGTAAATTGGCAGCATAAATTTTCAAGCTTAGCTAATTTTCTACAATATAGACATGATTTTTCAAATTCTTTTGCATTTACAAAAATATACTTAATTTCCACAAAAATACATACTGGGATTTTGATTGGGATTTCATTGAATCTATTGATCAATTTAGGAAAAATTAATATCCTAACAATATCAAATCTTCCAAAATGTAAACCTGATAAATCACTTCACTTATTTAGGTCTTCTTTAATTTATCCCAATAATGTTTTTTAGTTTTTATTATAGTTTTTTGCACACTTTTTTTACATTTATTAATGCTGTTGTAAATGGAATATTTGTTGCTGTTGTTTAGTGAAACAGTATCTCATTTTGTCACCCACGCTGGAGTGTAGTGGCATGATGATGGCTTACTGCACCCTTGACCTTCCAGGTTCAAGCGATCGTCTTACCTCAGCCTCCCAAGTAGCTGAGACCACAAGTGTGCACCACCACACCTGGCTAATTTTTTTAAACAATGTTTTTGTAGAGATAGGCTCTCACTATATTGTCTAGTCTCAAACTCCTGGGCTCAAGAGACTTTCCTGCCTCCACCTCCCAAAGTGCTGGGATTACAGGTGGGAGCCACCGCACTCATCCTCAAAAATTGACTTTTTTAAATTTCATTTTTCATTTGTTTGTTGCTAGTATATGTGAGTATATTTGATATTTTGTATATTGACTATGAAGTCAGTACCATGCTAAACTTACTAATTCCAATCATTTTTTAGATTCTTCTCAGTTTTGTACACTCATAATCAAGTTATCATACAATAATGAAGGCTACATTTATTTCTCAATATTAATATCAATCATTTATTTTTCTTATTTTACTGCAGTAGCTACTATTGCCACCATAGTATTGAATGGAAGTGATAATCGTGGGCATTCTTGTCATGTTCCCAAACTCAGGTTCATTGTAGGTGTTTTGTAGTTAAGCTTTATTAGACTAACGAAATTCCCCTTTATTCTCATTTGAGAGTTTTAAATCATGAATTATTGAATTTCATCAAATGCTTATTCTATGTCTACTTAGATGAAAATTTGGTTTTTATATTTATTCTATTAATGTGGTAAATTACATTTTAAAAGGTTAAACCAAATTTCCATTTCTAGAGTAAATCTCATTTGAACATAATGTTTTGAGTTTTAAAATAATATGCCCTATTTACTTTGCTGATATTTTGGTTAAAAGTTGAGTCTATGTTTAAAAGAAATATTGGCATGTAATATTCTGTTCTTGTACTCTCTTTTTGAGTTTTGGTTTCAGAATTACGTCTGTGTAGTCAAATTAGCCGAACAATGTTTTCTCTTTTTCAGTTCTCTAAATGGCTTTCTGAAAGACTGATATTATTTATCTCTTATTTGTATGTGAGAATTCACAAGAGAATCTACCTACGCCTAGAGGTTAATACGAGTGGCTCTTTAAATTATGGATTTAATTTTTCCAATAAGTATAGGACAATAAAGATTTCCTATTGCTTTTTGTGTCAGTTGTGGCATATTGTTTGTCTTTTTTTCTTTTTTCTTTTGAGATGGAGTCTCACTGTGTGGCACAGGCTGTAGTGAAGTGGCACGATCTTGGCTCACTGCAACCTCCACCTCCCAGGTTCAAGCAATTCTTGTGCCTCAGCCTCCCGAGTAGCTGGGATTACAGGCATGTGCCACCACACCCGGCTAATTTTTGTATTTTTAGTAGAGACCAGGTTTCACCATATTGGCCAGGCTGGTCTCAAACTCCTGACCTCAGGTGATCCACCTGCCTTGGCCTCCTGAAGTGCTGGGATTACAGGCGTGATCCACTGCACCCGGCCACATTGTGTTTTTCAAGGAATGTATCTATTTCATCAAATGTTTCATGTATATTGACATAAATACATTTATAATACCTCTTTCTTGTTTTTAAAATATCTTTAGGATATATATATATATATATGTGTGTGTGTGTGTATGTGTATACACATACATATAATCTGTTTCATTCCCAATGATAGTATTCATATGTTATCTTACCCTCTTTTTAAAATCAGTCTTATCAATCTTTTCAAAGAACCAAACTTTTACTTTGTTGATTTTCTGTGATGTATGTTTGCTTTCCATTTTATTGATTTATGCACTTATTTTTAATAGCTCCTTGTACTTTTTGCATTTAAATTGCTGGCTTTTTATAGTCTCTTGAGTTACATCGCTGATTTTCAACCTTTCTATTGTTGTAATACATGTAGTTAAAAGTAAAAGTTGTTCTCTATAAACAGCTTTAGATGCATTAGACAAATTATGATACGTCTTATTTTCATTATCTTTCAGCTTAAAATATTTTAAAATTTCTATTGTGTTTTCTTCTTTGACCTGTAGAGTGTAGGACACAAACTGCTTTATTTCCAAACTTTCATAGTCTTCTGGTAGTTTTTCCGGAATACAACAAAGACTGAAGCTTTGTTACAATTTGTTTAGTTTAGTTTTTCCTTGCTGTGAAGGCATAGCCTTACGCCTTTCATGTGGTCCTTTAAAGGTTTATCACTTAAAGGTTTATCACTTAGCGCTAAGGGTTAGTATTTCTTAAGTCTCAAAACAACAGCCATTTTACCAATGGGGCTCCAACTGGGAGAAGCATGAACATCAACCTCTGTCTCCCTAGAATCATGCAGCTGCTGGATCTCCACAGATCATTAGCCCTCCAGTTGCTCTTTCCTGTATTGGAACATCTTCCTGTGTAGGTACAACTTAGGAATTAGCCAGTAATATAAAGAGAATTTATAATACAAATTTGAGATCTTTCTCTGTGGTTCCCTCATCACTTGAATTTTGACCATCAAATTCTATGCACTTTGGTAGCCCCAAACTCTGACCAGTGTCTCCTTAATGCAGTACAACTGCCTCTTTCCACATGAGGTCCATTCCACAATGGTGCAATACAGAACACACCTTTGGGAGGAAAGCACCTTCGAATGTGCAAACTCATATCATGTGATTCCCTTCTTTCAAGGATTGTAGTTTGTCAAGGCTTGCCTGGGTTGACAGCTCATCAGTGCCTTCAAACAGTTGCTTTAAGTTGGGCATGGTGGCCCACACCTGCAATCCCAGTACTTTGGGAGGCCGAGGCGGGTGGATCACGAGGTCAGGAGTTCAAGACCAGCCTGGCCAACATGGTGAAACCCTGTCTCTACTCAAAAGATGCGCCTGTAATCCCAGCCACTCGGGAGGCTGAGCCTCCCGACTTGAACCTGGTAGGCGGAGGTTGTGGTGAGCCAAGATTGCGCCATTGCTTTCTAGCCTGGGCAACAGCAGCCTGGGTGACAGAGCAAGACTCTGTCTCAAAGAAAAAAAAAAAAAAACAGAAACAAACAAAAAAACTAGTTGCTTTATAGATCTCATCAACAATGAATAATTTTTCTTCTAGATTAAAAAAGAAGTAATAGATTAAAAAGGCAGTAACAGAGACAAATGAGATTCAATGTTAGGTGAAAAGGATAGGGCATCAATCACTCTACTGTGCAACAGTGTTAATAAAAAAAAAGAATCTATTGGCTGAAAGTGCTGCACAATGATATTAACTTTTAAATTTGATGGCCAAAATTTCGTGACAAAATGTTAATAATTATTGTTCTTTTTTTTTTTTTGAGACAGAGTCTCGCTCTGTCACCTAGGCTGGAGTGCAATGCTGCGATCTTGGCTCACTGCAACCTCCGCCTCCCGGGTTCAAGTGATTCTCCTGCCTCAGCTTCCGAGTAGCTGGGATTACAGGTGCCTACCACCACGCCCAGTTAATTTTTGTATTTTTAGTAGAGACGGAGTTTCACCAGGTTGGCCAGGCTGGTCTTGAACTCCTGACCTCAGGTGATCCACCTGCCTCAGCCTCCCAAAGTGCTTGGATTACAGGCATGAGCCACTGCGCCCGGCCAATAATTATTTTTAAAACAAAATCAGATATACTGTTATATGCTGGAAGAGTATTCCTTCATTAAAGAAGCAATGCTGTTGGCTTTGACTATGGCTCATGAAAATATTGCTTTTCATATTCATCCATTCACCACTGGTCGAGGGTATATACTGGGTACACTTCTAATTCCTACCTTATTATAAGGGAGCTTAATACCTTTCCATCTTATATTGTTCTTGCTGTTTTGAGTTTTAGTACTGTTTGTTTTCATATTCCAAAATGTAATAATTACGAAACAATGTCGTTTTAGGCATTCACTCTTTATTTAGCTTTTGTCACATGTAATGAATTTCC